>NC_044048.1:26012734-26017734 GCF_902167405.1 Gadus morhua
AATGTCATATTCTGCCAATGTTTCTGATGAATGTAACTAATATAACTAATCCACACGGCCCAGTTTGCTCAGCGCTCAATCATATTCACTTGTCTGAACTCTGTGTGTTCATCTCTATTCAGTATATACAAGTCATGTTCTAGTTTGTCATCAAGGAATAGGGGGAGTCATCTTGCTCAAGGACATTGGGGTTCGAACTCAGAACCATTTGGCTGAGAGTCAAGTTAAGATCAGCAGTTGCTTTGTTAATCCCAGACGGGAGATTTTGGTGTCACAACAGAAAGTAAAGAACCATAATAGAAGTTTGAAAAGAGCTATAAATGTGACTTCAACTAGGGATGAAACACTAACAAGATTCCTCTGCCTATGGCCTCTTACGGGTCTGCTGTTGTAAAGCACAAGATGATGCCTACACAGAACTGGACAGGGAGTACAGCCAATTCCAGGGGTCTTTCTCTTTGGTTTTGATCCAATAACAACCAGACCCCTTTGGGGTTGATCCAATAACAACCAGACCTCATGTGGGTTGATCCAATAACAACCAGACCTCATTGGGGTTGATCCAATAACAACCAGAACTCATTGGTTTTGGTTCTTATTCGTGTGATATATATGTGAGCTTCTGTTTCATTCGGCTTGCTGCTGATGGGTCTCTCCAGTCTCAGACAGACTCCATCCCATGTGCAGATTAGTGATGGGTCGTTCGCGACCGAATCAGTTCGAATGGACGAATCTTCAACACGAAACAAACCAAACTGATTCTTCTCTCTCGTTTGTCTCGTTTTCCCGTTCGTCCTCAGACTCGACTCCTCCCAGACCCACTAGTCGCTGACTCGCTGACTCGCTGTTTTTTTCGCTGACTGTGAGTGGTGAAGAGGGAAGAGGCATAGTGAGCGAGCGTACGACAACACGATTCAATATCAGTGAAATGGTAAATCAGTCATCTGTAATCTGCAATCTGTCTTTGTACTTTCTGTGTCATGCCAGATTAATCAAATATTTGAATGTCTCGTCAATCTGTCTCGTTCTTTCATGGTTCGTTCTTCACCTGGGGCCCCCACCATCAGTGCTAAATCAAGTTTATTATCTTGCTGATATGTTAAACATCCAATAATCAACTACAGCCCCCGATCCTGCTGCGTTTGGTTAAAGTTGTAATGTTGTGTTGATCGATGACCGACTTCCACAATCGTTTGAGAATGAGAATGAGGGAGGAGCTGAGTCTGACTGACTCAGCTGAGTACCGTTCATTCCATGAATCGATTCACAGCTACCGGAAACTCAACTGAACGAACGAACAGACGAACAAACGATTCTGATCGATTCTTCTTGGCGAACTGACCGACGCAAACTGAATCAAGGAAAATAATCATTAAATCCATCACTAGTGTGGAGCGTAACAGACAGGCCCGGTTCTACGGGGGTGCATAAGCATGCATTGCACCCCCCAAAAAAATGTTTGCACCCTCAATTGAAAAAAAATAAAAAAGATTATTTTTTTTATAAATATGATAAAAAATAATAAAATACTTGCTCACAAAACAAATTGTAATGAAACCTGTGACAATTTCCATTAAATACCGTTGAGATATCAGCATCCAACATCACTCTGACTGTTCACCAAACTGACAAAATCCCTCCGCATTTATGTATGGTGTTTTGTTTATATGTTGCTTGGCAACAGTCCGCTCAGTGGGGATCTATTTTTGTTGCCGGAAGCAATTTCATTCGTTTATATGATTAAATAAACAAACAAATCAAAATCTATTGTCAATTATTATTATTAACAGTACATTTTACTAGTATAACTGTTGTATAAAGCAATATCACACTCGAGGTCGCAATGTTGTCGCTCTATATCAGCGCTGCTGTGATTGGCCGCCGGCCGGCATCGTGTGCAAAATGCACGCACCCATATAGTATATCTATGGTGCGCAGTGCGCACGGTAGTGACGTTGAACTTCTTCGGCAGCAACAGTTATATATCCGTTGGATATCCAATACATGTATTAAATGTATTATGTTCATAAGAACCCATATTTCTTTTTATTGCATTTATTTACAATCGTGTTAACTTTAAGAGTATGATTACTTTTTGTTCAAAGTTCAAAGTCTGAAAGTGTTCTTTCCTTGTTCAGCTAAAATCTGTTTTATTTATAAGTGGCAATGTACAATTATTTGTTACGTCAAATATCCTGCCACAATTTATAAAAAAAATAATCGTTATTTTTGAATTGCAGTCACATGTTTTTTTTTTGTGTAGAATTCTGTTCTTTTTTACACCTCAAAAACCTATCTCATATTCAAAGCTATCTAAGATATCAATAAGCTAATGTTGCAGCTGAAATGTTCTCCACATCACAAGACATGATATGATACCATCTTTTAAGCACAGTAATTGTTTGTTGTCCCAACATGTCAGTAGAACTACGCAGAAGTGCTTGTCTATGATAGGAAAAGCCTGTGTGTAAAAAAGCGAAGTCTGAACTGAAGCTGGGTAGCTGGTTTTAGTATAGTACTGGTGCACCCCCGGTAATCTCAGATGCACCCCAAGGCATTCTGTTCTGGAACCGGGCCTGGTAACAGATAGAAATCAGCACAATGCTTCATTGTGATGTATTTCGAAATTACAAATCAATAGACATCCAAAGACCGGAAAAACTGCCATCAGCAGACACAAATTATTGTTCCAGTCAGTTGTAGTTTGTCCTGTTTAGTTGTAAAAGTATAGGCAACCATGATCCAATTGCTTCATGTGTTATGTAATGGCTTCAAACCTGAATCCTGGAAATGAATCCAGTCCTACATCAGAGATCTTTATCGGACCTCAAAGGGGTTCATAGGTTACCCATTAGAGCTAGAGGATATGAAGATAACTCCAAACGTAGAACCCTCAAGGGTAAAATATCCTAACCCAAAAGAAAAAAAGAATCAGACATAGAGAAGAGACTCTCGTGAAGGGTCACCCCAACTGCAAAATGAAAGCTGGAAAAACACTTGTCGAACACACCATTTTCTGGTATTTCTGCTTTTGACGTTATTTGATAGGTCCTTTAGTTGATTGTCTGATAAGAACATGTGAATCAAATAAGGAATGCTGAATTGCACATGTTTTCATATGATGAATGAGAACCTGTGCCGTATCATCCTATATCACCAAGAAAGACATGATGTTATCAAGGCTATGCAACAAGTCTGTTGCCTTAGATTCAATAATGTGTGAGTCATTTGTAGATCCACTGTTTGCCCTTATTCAGGAAATACAGAATCAACACACCTGGTTATAGTGAATATTTGTTCAGTACGTTGATAAGGTGATTATATCATTTTAAAAGTTAGGATGGAATTACTAAGGTGAAGTTGTCCCAGTCTCCCTTCTGCTTTAAAATACATGGAAACACAGGCTATTGTATAAGCTGACATGATAATAGTAAATAGCAAAAAGCGACTCTTCTGCACCCACTCCACAGTGGCGTCCTGTCTACAATCTGCTGCATCATGGTGATGCTGAGTGGGTGCTCAACATAACATGATGCTGTCTGGACTTTTCCAGATGGGGGAGGTCTTTGTGTGTGTGTGTGTGTGTGTGTGTGTGTGTGTGTGTGTGTGTGTGTGTGTGTGTGTGTGTGTGTGTGTGTGTGTGTGTGTGTGTGTGTGTGTGTGTGTGTGTGTGTGTGTGTGTGTGTGTGTGTGTGTGTGTGTGTGTGCGTGTGCGTGTGTGTGCGTCGTGCATGCGTGTGTGTTTCAGATGTGTGTTTGTTGAATGCATGCGGATATCTATGCTTTAAAATGGTTCATTATTGTAGCACATAAAAAGACGAAAGAAGTACTTTACTCAAAGCATAATGTTGTTAAATGACTGTTAATGTGTCTGAACGATGGCGGGGTTTCCTTCATAAATGTAATAAGACGTTTATTCTGATTTAGTATGAATCATTTTGTAGCCTATTATTGGTGTGATTTGAAGCTATTAAATTGTTAAGTTATAGAAATATTACAACATAATATGTTGTGATAGAAGTTTAAGTCACTGTTTAAGTTACTAATGTTAATGTTGAATCGATTTTGTGAAAGATATTGTAGTGGCAAGCAGTAGGCCAACCCAACATGTGGATGTCGAAACCAAACATTACAATCCACCAATGTCTGTGTTCGGTGCCTCCGGGGATGCTGTGATGCAAGATGCAGAGGTCCATAGAGCCAGGGCCTATTAGAATGAGTCAACTCGCTTCCCAAGCCTAAAACCAGGCTGTTTTCTTCAGGCATCTGGCAATAAATGTCAGACATTTTCACTAGCCTTCGTAATAATTTTTTATCACTGCTTTGGCGCGTCTGCCTCGGCGTCCTTTGAAATCAAGCGCAAACAACGCATATAACTTTGTCTGTCCTTCAGACTGCAATGGGATAGGATTGCTTTAGACTATGCTCTTTACTCTGTGCCAATAGCGGAATTTATCTGTTAGCTATACTAGCTATTCAAATGTATTAAGAGTAACAAAGTATACAATTGTTACAGCTATAGTTATTTGAGGAATTAATAGGAGTTTGGGACGTTGAAATTGAGAAGCATTTTGCGCAATTGAAAAAGAAATCATAGATCGCTCTAATATCAGTTATATTTTTAAAATTGGACACACACACTCAAATCCAATTGGGTTCATAAGTCTTATATATCGTTTGTTTATTTCAACATAGCATCACATGTGATGTTTAAAAACCGATTGCCTCCTAAAGGATTCGCTGTGCTTGAGTCAATGTTTCAAAAAACAAGACAAATAGGTGCAGATAAATAATCAAGGATCCAATGTAATTGATAACAATAGTGACATATTTTGTTTTGTGTTAGATGTCCTATTGGAAACGCTCCTGTATAGTTGTGGTGTGCTCATTCTGTGCGCAACGGGAATCCCCAGAATGGGAACCGTGCGCCTGCAGGACGCAGGGTTGGGTTGGACACAAAACAATAGGAGATAATCCCAAGGGCAAAAGAGTCAACATTT
>NC_044048.1:26022734-26037734 GCF_902167405.1 Gadus morhua
TCAGGAGAGCGTCTATAATCAGCCATGGGAAAAAGAGAACTCCGGAATACACACCACATGACTAAAGCCTGCACCACTGTCCAGGCACACTTAAGTTTAGAGGCTATTATTATAATATATAGCCGTTATAAGCAGCTGTAGCATAAGGCTGCTCCTTTATAAGGCCAGCATAAGGCCAGTGCATTTATAAAGGCCTTTGACGAAATTATAATTTATTGCAAAGGATATTTTCTTTGATTTAGGCAATTGTTTAGGCTACACTATAATATATTTACCATCGCCATCGCCATTGAATAAAAAAAAGGCCAACATTGCATTTCTCTTTGTTATTGCATATAAATCTGATTCGTTACCCTATTCCAGACATTTCGTGAAACAATTATTTGTCTCTAAACACATAGAAGATGTACAAGCTGAACTCCGATATATTTGAAAATCCCTGCCTATGTGCTGTGGGCCTTTAGAAATGAATAAGACTTGAGGTTAATAATTCAATATGAATTAAAAAAATATAAAAAAAATCTCGAACATCAGAAAAGCGTGCATGCGCTCATGATTAGTCTCCTCGTGGGATTCCTCCGTCCCGCCTCGAGTTAAAGGTCGGTGCGCCCGCGCCGTATCTATGACAGTTGTCTCTGACAGCCACAGCAACAGATGGGTCGAGGAGAGGCACGCGTCCAGCACGAGCCTGGACCCTAGGGGATAGACTTGGCAGAAGGCGCTCGAGCGGAACAGGATAATCGACGTAATCTATTAAGTAGGAGGGCCACGTTTTACGCAGGGCCTGCGGTCACGTTTGCGCAGTACTTCACTCTCAGCGCGAGATTTCTTTCTTACCGATGTGCATTTTTCTATTCTCTAATGTCTTGCCCGTAACTGAACACGGTTACGGGCCTGCAATGGCCGGCAATGTGATCAGAGTGTTATCTTGGCTGCTGCTAATTATGAAGCACCGCCAGGTTACATGTTATATTGAACTGTGCATAGGTAGGCCTATAATAATGCATGTAATAAATATCTATCTCTATGAATCACAGCCAGATTATATAGACCTTGTTATTATATTGAAGTGTACTGCATCAAGGCCAGGTTATATAACATAGATCATGCTATGATATTGAACTGTACTGCATCACTGCAGGCTAGCAAATCAGATTCAGCATAATTCTATTTAAAATATAATAATCCCCTTCTGAATACACGTAGACTATCGGTAAATAAGCTTACAGTATTGCAGGGCCTTGCAGACTACTGAAAAAAACACCTGTTAAACTTTCAAAACACCTGTTCAATTGTAGTGTTACCTGGACTAAAACAATGCTTCTCTGCCACCGTTTGGTCATATCATGTATTGCAATAAATACATCGTCAAAATATAGGCACAGAGGCTTACCGAGCTCAAGGGCTCGCATTTGAGCTATAGGTTAGTAGACACCCTGCACGAACTAAAGCCATGTACTGTTGAAGTATTAGTATTCATGATTAGATCATATATATTCATATAAATTATCTCTAATTTTGGCCTATTCTCCCACAGGTTAGGCTGCTTTAATCAGTGTCATGGTATTCCAGACCATCAGACCTATACAATGAGCATGAACATGATATTACCATGATATAACATATATCTCTCTGTGAGAATCGGCCAACCATCCAAACAAGCAGAACAAATTCAGCTCACTAAAAATGAGATTAATTGGCACACTGGCCCTTTAAGTCCTGAGCGGATAAAACGCAGCAGCACTTGTAACAGGCTAAGCGATCCTCCACTCATGGATTATTCAACAAGTGGTGAGTCCCATGTCGCCAGCTGGGAGGGAGAGATATGGAGCAATAATCTTTTATAAAACAAAACAAACACCTTTGAGCTTTTTTTTAATTGTGAAAACAGGATTAGAAAACCAAAGCGACAGGTGAGCAGCAGCATATCTAAATCGACGGTAGGTGAGTCCAGGTCACATCCCCGCGAACATAGGTAGACAGAAGATGTCCTGAATGATTGGATACGATCAGATATGTATCGGTTAAATATTGCAGCAAGCAGTAATCGGGATAGTGTTGGGCGAAGACGAAGCTTTGGGAATGAAAGATGCGTTCCCTACTGGACAACCTAGATCACCTTACCTGAAGACTCGCCCTCTTCGGGTGGGAATGGTGTCTTCCTGCAGACTTGAACTAACGGGAAAAACGAAGCATAGCGTTCAAATACATTACAATGGATATTCATTTTGCAAGATGAACTACGGGTTGTGTTAACACAGAAGTTACAATTATGGCGGAGAACACGCTTCTCGCGGCAAGGCAGGGCGACGTGCAAGTCCTGAAGGGGCTTTTAGGAACCAATGAACTGAACGACGGCGTGAAGGATGTCCTCGGAGCGTCCCCCGTGCACCACGCCGCCCGAGCCGGGAAGCTGACATGTCTGCGTTTCTTGGTGGAAGAGGCTGGCTTGTCGGGGAACACTGTGGCCAACAATGGCGCCAGTCCGGCGCACGACGCAGCGGCCACGGGCAACCTGGCGTGTTTACAGTGGCTGCTGACCCAGGGGGGCTGTCGACCCGAGGTGAGAGTGTGGAGGTTCACCCGTAAAAACATAAACTCAGACCGTTGCCTGTATCTTTAGATATCATTGGTAGGTGTTAATTCACTAGATTGACCAGTTGGATCTATCATTGCCAATTTCATTCCCCAAGCATAAACAGAAACACTAACGTTTAAATTAAAATGCACAGCACACTAATTTCCATTTCCTGAAATGCTTTTCTCAGTGATGGACAAAAGATGCTCAGGCAGTGTAACGTCATGTTCAGGAAAGTGAAACAGTTACAGACCAGTGTTCATAACTGATGCTCTTTTTGTGGGCTTTGCAGGACTGCGAGGACATGATATAAGGGCATACTAGCATCAACCCTTTAACCCTGTGTCTTTCAGGAATTACTCTCTGTAACATATATAAAAAGTCATGTCACATGAGTTACATGAGGCCAGCTGTTGGATCAGTGTTAGGGAATGTGTGAGAATAAGTTAGCTATAACAGTGGATTTCTAACTAATGATTTATTAGGCCTAGCTTACTGTTAGAAATCCACTGTTATGTTATGGAACTGTAATAAGCGCTGTAGCTGTTCTTAAAAATAACATAAATTGTTATAACCACTGTTATTTTTATAACCAATAACATTGATGAAAAATCCAGATAATTGCATATCAAACTATATACTCTCACTCTCATTATGATATGCTTGCTCTGTATTCCAGGTTAAAGGGTTCACATTACCATTTATGAAGGGCCATAAAGAGCTCTGTATACCTATGTGAATATAGGCTGTGGGAGCATCTTTATTGAGTGTGTTTATTACCCTCATCATGTGCATTCATTCTGAACATTAACTCTCAGCAGTCTTACAGCAAATTAGACTGATTTGTGTCAAGGACAATATGTTCAACCCATATGAAGAAAATGATCTCAGACAGTAAAGATTACATTTCCCATGAATCTCATTTTCTTGAATCGCGGACAAGAGCTGTTTTGGCTCTCTGAGGCTATCGTAATTGTTGTTAAGATACTTAAGTGAAGTGCACGGTGCTTTGGCAAATTCGGTTTCCCTCATTACAAAAAGGCATCCCCGTTTCTGTGAATTGAAGGTTCAGTGTAGTCCTATTATGTGGAGAGGTGCTTGCACACAGACAGACCAACACCCAACTATAGAGCAACCACCGAGAACACACCAGCCACTCAGGTTCAGCACACTGGCCCTGTGTTGGTGTTTGTTATCATTTGTGGGAACAACTGTCAAAGTTCCTCCACGATAACTGTTATTGTTGTTGTTGTTGTTGACTCACAGGACAGGGACAGCTCGGGAGCTACAATCCTCCACCTCACATCTCGCTTTAGTCAGCACGAGCTCAGCGATTGGCTGCTCAAGAGCGGTGAGGTGGACCCCGGGGCCACCACAGACTCGGGGGCCCTCCCTGTTCACTACGCCGCTGCCAAGGGCGACCTGCCGTCCCTCCGACTGCTGCTGGGACACAGCCCAAAGTAAGCCCTCCCTGCTGCCGGACCGGCCCGGGCCTGAGCCGGGGAACTAGTTCTTTGTCCAATGAAACCCTTTGTTTACCTTCCTTGAAGGTGTCCAACGCTAGGTTCAACTTTGACGGTGTATTATCATAGGATGGTGATGCTATATGTTCACAAATGTCTTTCCGAACAGTATTTTGTACCGGAAATACGCCGGTGAAAAGTTTTACTTGTGATTTCAGACTACTGATGAAGTGATTTAATTGATATGGAAAATGATATGGAAATCCAGGAATATTTCGAGAACATCCCTCCCTTCCCTTGGGGTTCAGTAGCACAGCATTGAACTCATTATTTGCTTGGCTAATTTCAAAGATTTTGAATAATCTTTCCGAAACTATTAAAGTTTCTTTACCCTCACGAAAGACTGAAAGCCAGCAGCCAAATGCGACCTCAAGGACCTCATGTCGGTGGCCCTATCTATCTATCTATCTATCTATCTATCTATCTATCTATCTATCTATCTATCTATCTATCTGTCTGTCTGTCTGTCTGTCTGTCTGTCTGTCTGTCTGTCTGTCTGTCTGTCTGTCTGTCTGTCTGTCTGTCTGTCTGTCTGTCTGTCTGTCTGTCTGTCTGTCTGTCTGTCTGTCTGTCTGTCTGTCTGTCTGTCTGTCTGTCTGTCTGTCTGTCTGTCTGTCTGTCTGTCTGTCTGTCTATC
Source organism: Gadus morhua (assembly GCF_902167405.1). Classification (NCBI taxonomy): domain Eukaryota; kingdom Metazoa; phylum Chordata; class Actinopteri; order Gadiformes; family Gadidae; genus Gadus; species Gadus morhua. Next base: position 26,027,473 of record NC_044048.1, read on the forward strand.
TATCTATCTATCTATCTATCTATCTATCTATCTATCTATATATCTATCTATCTATCTATCTATCTATCTATCTATCTATCTATCTATCTATCTATCTATCTATCTATCTATCTATCTATCTATCTGGAACAACTTTTGGTTGCAAGTAATTTATGACTTGGGAATCAAATATGAAAGCATTGTTCAATGTGGTATTATTATGTTATTAGAGAGTGGTTTTTATTGACTATTGTGAAATACTTCATGCCAATGTTTCTTCTATTAGAAGAATTATTACTATTAGTGCTTTCTTCAAATGCCACATAGAAACGATTTTATTAGCCAGTTTTAATTGTTTTGCTAATTTGCTGCGACACCCAGAATGCATGTGTGAGATTTTCTGTGTGTACACGTGTTTATGTTAGTGTGTGTGTGTGTGTGTGTGTGTGTGTGTGTGTGTGTGTGTGTGTGTGTGTGTGTGTGTGTGTGTGTGTGTGTGTGTGTGTGTGTGTGTGTGCGTGCGTGCGTGCATACGTGCGTGCCTGCCTGCGTGTGTGTGTGGAATGGATGATGTGCACACAAATTGCACCGTCGCTTTCAATAGCAGATTTCCACTCAGGGTTACACACACACACACACACACACACACACACACACACACACACACACACACACACACACACACACACACACACACACACACACACAGACACACACACACACACACACACACACACACACACACACTAGTAGGTGATTACCTCCAGATGAATGTAGCTGCTAATCAGTGCTTTGTCAGAGGACCCGTCCCTCGTAGAGATAGCATAGACCATAAGGGCTCTGATGGCATTGTGAAGCCGCATAGCACTGGCATTAGCCTGAGTAGTCCTTGTCAAGCAGAGCCTAGCTTGACCAATGACAGATGACACACACATCACTTAAAGCACCCAATATGAGCACACGTAAAAAAACATAGCTCAACCAGGAGTGACTTGCTGGTGCTCTAGTCTAGTCTATACAGTCACTTAAGCCGGATTACTTTTATGGGGGACATTTATTTTGAAAAAACAGACACCTTGAATTAATATTTGTAAATGATGAGATAGCTGTTCTGAAGGTGCAGAGGTCCTTCAAAGTTAACATGAGACTTTTACGACGGTTTGGTGATTGGTAATTGTCAACACCTGCCGACTGCTGTACCTCACCTGTCTATTAATCAGGTCTGAGAGCCACGCCCCCTTCTCCCAGCGTTAAACCACCCAGACTTCCACAGTCTTTAATATTGGTTTTATCCAACCTGTGATATACTCAACACATCAAATCCCATTGACATTGATTTTGAGGATTCACTTTGTGCTGCACTGGGGATAAAGTCGGCCATATAAGAAAGAGCCATATAAGTCCAGGGTTTTACATGAAGATGTGTTTTGCATCAGGAAGTGAATGAAAAAGGATCTATCACGCAAAGTTTTGCAATCATCAATCAGATCTGTTGAGTAAACAGAGAGGGTGTCTATGGTATCTATCCCATAGTTGCGGGAACAGAGGAAGAACTCTGTTGCTGTCAGATAAGCCACATAGAAATTGGAGTGATAGTCAATACCTCTAGTCCCTCCAGGGATGGAAAGTTTGTGATGGTTTTACTGTGCACACCTCAAAGGATCCATTAGAGAATCCATATGATCTCCCACAACATTTATATCTTTAAGATTATTAAATAAGAAGCAACTTAATTTAAATAATTTCGCCAAAACAAACTTTAAAAAAAAAAATCATTGCCAGCCAAACGAGGAAGCATATATTACAGTGCATTGTGGGATACAGATCAGGAACGACTTTACCAATAGCAATAGCATTTCTTCAACTCATCCTTTGTGTCACTTTTCTATATCAGATTGGAAACCTATTCCATGCAAAACCACATTTTTGCACACAAATGAATTCTATATCAACATTTAACATTGCCCTGGTCTTATTTGACTGAGTTCAACGGTGTCAACATGCTTGAGCATCATACGCAACACACGTCAATAGCCATTGTGTGTGTATTAAAAAGATTGTCTGTTATGAAAGTGAGACAGACATACAGGAAGAAAGACTGGCAGGTATACAGACAGACAGGCATGGAGGAAGAAAGACAGGCAGGCAGGTATACAGACAGACAGGCATTGAGGCAGAAAGACAGGGAGACGGACAGACAGACAGGCATAGAGGAAGAAAGACAGGCAGACAGCCAGACAGGCAGTCAGGCATAGAGGAAGAAAGACAGGCAGCAGGCAATCACACAGTCAGGCAGGCAGGCATAGAGGCAGAGAGACAGGCAGACGGACAGACAGGCAGTCAGGCATGGAGGCAGAAAGACAGGCCAGAATAGAGAACAAGCTATTCAGCGAGAACTAAAACAACATCCGCAAATCCAGCTATCTCTCATTGTATCAGTACAGAGACAACAGCAGCCTTGTAATGTGCGCCTAATGTGCCACCCTGCTATCAGGGTATGCAAACCCCGCTGGCGTTTCTGTGTGCCGGCCCTACCCAGAGCTCCGGAGTAGCAGAGAGCACGAAGGAGCCCGGGCTGTTGTGTTTTACCTTCGGCAGCAGCTCTCCATATTGTGTGACCCCCGGACAGGTGCGCCACTGCTGAATCTTTAATGGCCTCTTGGGGACACGGCTCCTCCCCCCCCCCGCCCCCCAACTTCCCATTCACCAGCACCACATTCACCTCTGCTGTTTACCACGGTCGCCACGGTGACCCCAGCAGCGGCACCCAGCGATAAGGCGTAATGAGAGGAAACAATTAGGCCTTGGAAACGGTGGGGGCTGGGGTGTGCTGTGTTCGACTGGCTGTGGAGTTTGTGCGTACGGTTAGTTTGGTTTTAAGGTCCAACTTGGCCGCTGAGAGATAGCGGCGGGCGGCCATCTGTGTTTATCAGGCGACGCGGATGTGGCGTTCCTGGTTTTATGAGGCTGTGACTCGGTGGGGTGCTCCTTTGTTTTGGTCCGTCGCTCATTCAGATGGGCAGCATGGGCCCTGTTGATAGATACCATCGTCAATTATGGCCACTTAAAAAATGTAGCGTCTTTGAGATGTTGTTTCATTGGTTTGATATTCTTCATCACGCTTCTAGCTAAATATTGTACAGGGAGGCTTGAATATTGTGTTTTAGGGTTGAAAATAGTGAACATCGTGGCTCTGTCAAAACGGCAATCCGGCTTTGACAGAGCCAACAATCAAGCTTCTGTGTGAACCCCATCCCGGCAAAAGAGACAATAATGTTATTGTTAATTTTGCTTCTATTAATAGAAACACGCATCATTAAACGGGGCAATGTTTTCATCCTCCGCTGAATGGTTTGACACGGTTCCAAGGCCCTCCTTGTAGTAAACGCTCTAACTGTGTTGCATAACTGGAAACGGCTTCCATTCTGCAGCGGCAGCCAACAGCTACTCTCATGTGAGGAGGGGCCGACGCAACCGTGGCCCCCAGTCGAACGCCGCCGTTAATCCAACGGAACTATTCGAGCTGGTTCCCTCGCTGGACGTGTCACCGTCTTCTGGAAGCTTCCAGGAGCTTCTGTTGAGGCCACACAGATGTTAAAGCGTTCTGCCAGATAGGGCTTGTTGTTTCATTAACGGATCACAACTCATTTGTTTTCCCCTATTCAGCCCACTATCGCAAAACCAACCTGTGTATTTGTGTTGGTGGCTGTGTGTGGTCTGTGTCTGTGTGTGTGTGTGTGTGTGTGTGTGTGTGTGTGTGTGTGTGTGTGTGTGTGTGTGTGTGTGTGTGTGTGTGTGTGTGTGTGTGTGTGTGTGTGTGTGTGTGTGTGTGTGTGTGTGTGTGTAGTGCTTGTGTATGTATGGTGCAGGTGTCTGTGTGTGGTCCGTGTGTTAAGTGTGTGTTTTTGTGTGTAGTGTGTGGTTGTGTGTAATGTATCTTTAGCGATAGCAGTGGTCGGGAGTAACAAAAGGCTGCGTTAATGACTGTACTAGACTAGAGTGATGTAGAGTCGAGGAGTATGTGTGTGTGTGTGTGTGTGTGTGTGTGTGTGTGTGTGCGTTAGTGCATGCATGTGTTTGGCATGGGGTTGCAGACAGGTTATGTAATCAATCAGCCAAGATCAAGATCTGTTCAGCTAATTCCTGAATGACTTTATTGGGCTACGAGGAGAATAGATGCCGCACACTGGAATATTCCACAGAGTGAGTTGGCTGGCTCACACTTGCCACGCAATGGACTGGTTAGGTCATGCAGGGAAATCGGTCTTAAGATTCAGATTAGCCCATTCACCCCCACGGACCTCAACTATATCCCTTTCATCTCTGGGCCAAGCCTTTCCACAAGGCCCCTTTCTCCTGACGACGGCTCACGCAGACACAACATCAACATGACCTGTGTGGTTCTTTGCCAGCCTCGTAATGCCTTCATCCATCGCATGGCTCTTTCTTCATTGCTGTTAACATGTTGTTATCACGGAGCAGACACTTTAATTCAGAGCAAAGTTTTCATACACATGGATACAGGAATTTTCCACAAGGCCTTCTGGTAGGCTGCAGACAGTGGGATTCGAACCCATAGCCTTTTAGCTGGGAGTCAAACACCTTGACCACTACACTCTTCTGCCCCCCATGGATGTGGACTGTCTTTGTTTTCAAGGTTCTGGCTAATGTCAAGTATCTGAGTTCTGTTGTGGACTGTAGCATTGGATACCACTTGACACATAACATATTACCATACCATAGCCAAAAAAGGATCATTACCATAGCCATACTAAACCATTACCATTCAATGCCATAACAAAGCAATACACAGAGTGTAGCATTAGCAAGGTCCATTGCTACAAACCACCTAGGTTGCTGCCATTACACTTTCTACTTCCATCGGGCTCCTCCAGACAACGGACGTAGGGTGGTCTTCTTGAGACCGGTTTATCGCAGGAGTTATGCAGAGGATGATGCATGACCTGGTGCTCCATGTGGCCATGCAGGAGATCTCTCTCTCTCTCTCTCTCTCTCTCTCTCTCTCTCTCTCTCTCTCTCTCTCTCTCTCTCTCTCTCTCTCTCTCTCTCTCTCTCTCTCTCTCTCTCTCTCCCTAGGTGTGTATGGAGATGGATGGTATTCCCTGTGCACATTGATTGCTCAATAAGCAGCCTCACTCAGCCTCAGAGTCCCATCAGTCTGACTCGGTCCAGGTGATGCTGCTCAAACCAGCCATCATCCACACTCCCACACAGAGTTTTAATTGATAGCGTGGAACAACAGCCTGACTTGACACACGAAAATATGTCCTGGGAATTTGCAACAGGTAAAATTCAAGCATATTTCTTCTCAGAACTTCTTGAATTATTGAGAAGGAAAAGCTATTGAGAATCCCGCGAGCTCTTATGTGACATGAAAACCATTACCTTGAACTTCACTTACTTACAACCTAATTAAGAGAACATTCGCTTCGGTTTCCTAGTACCCATGCACATTCTGGTAATTGTTACCTAGCACCCATGCACATAGTGGTTAAGGGCAGAGCACAACCTACTGTTCACTTTGAAGTCATTATGCTGATACATTAAGATGAATTACGTGACAGAACAAACAAACATATATATAACTTGTCTCCTGCATTGGCCGTTTTCTGTCTTTGAGTGACAAGGTGACTGGAGTATCGTTTAAGTTCTGGCCACGCAAGGCTGAACTCATTGTCCTTGCCTTTGAAATCCACCCCTCTCCCTCTCCTATGAAGATCTTCTGGAGCCTAGAAAATCCAGCTGAGTCTTGTAAACACATGTATTCAATTAAAAAAATTATGTTTCAGGTATTAAGTGTGCGATCTTCGTCTAGGTGTTTAAAAAGAAAGAAATATCTATCAGAAGTTCAGGTTTGGCATTATTATCGTTGGTTCCCTGGGTTTGAGGGGGGATCTAATACGTACTTTTCATATTACACGGTTGTGTTGCAGGTAAACTCAAGCCCACTTTGGTTACACTCATGAATAATGAATCCTGCTGCCCACTTCCTGATGACAGAACTACAGATTATTTCCCCCCTCTTAGAAATTGAAATATTTAACATCAATAAGTTGTTTCCTGTTGGCATGTTGTTCTTACCTTAACTACCCTCCAACTGGTTGTTCAACTGCCTCAGCACCGGGAATCTGAGAACGGATTGTAATACATTTTTTATCATAATTAGGAAAGGTAATTTCTCACATAAATGATGTGCATTTCCTACGGTCACAGTTCAATACGTTTAAAGTCCTATTCAAATTGCTGTAGATCAAATCAATTCAAAACAAAAGTGATAAAAACTGAATTGATTTACTTAGAATTGCAAATAAGTAATTGTTAGTTGAGGGATTTCTGTCTGCTGTCAGACCCCATAATGTTCAAACAGCACCATCTCTGGTGAAACACTGCATACTACAAATACTCTGGCTGATATTGTGCCAGGTGGTTTCAGTTTCCATACGGACAATGACGTTGGTGTTATTTTCAGTTGTTCTAGAAACATCGCTCTGATCTCTGAAAACTGCTTACCGATGCCAGCAGTCTCAACATTGGAAAGCACAAGATTTAAACCCAGGGAGCTTACAGAAGTTGACTTAAAGCATGCGTAGAACTGGTTACTGGTACTAATGTGAGCCTAAATCCCTTTGAGCCTTCAGCCACAGGTCTCTTCCTATGGGGTTAAAGGTCGTTTGTCTGGAGCTAACCTCCGTGACCTCTGCTCTTCCTTCTCCACCCCTTGTTCTCCCTTTCACTCTATTCTGAATCTCTCTCCTTCCCTGTTCCATCTCTCCCTCTCCCACTCTCACTCTCACTCTCACTCTCTCTCATCTCTCTTGCTCACTCTCTCAAACTCGTTCTCATCTCCTCGCCCCCCTCTCTCTCTCTCGCTCTCACCTCCCTCCCCCTCTCTCTCTCTCTCTCTCTCTCTCTCTCTCTCTCTCTCTCTCTCTCTCTCTCTCTCTCTCTCTCTCTCTCTCTCTCTCTCTCTCTCTCTTCCCAGTAGTAAACCGAAGCTAGTGCTGGAGTGTTAATCCTCTTGGAATACGTGGTCGGTCACTTGTTCCCGTCCAAATAAAGCATGGGTTTATGGGATTTAGAACTGTGTGGCTATGTGTGTCTGGCTGTGTGTGTGTGTGTGTGTGTGTGTGTGTGTGTGTGTGTGTGTGTGTGTGTGTGTGTGTGTGTGTGTGTGTGTGTGTGTGTGTGTGTGTGTGTGTGTGTGTGTGTGTGTGTGTGTGTTGTTTTCTGAATGGTTGACCTGCTGTGACAGGAAAGCCCTAGGACTAGTTGGAATGACCTCTCAGTGGCGGGGAGGACGACTTCCATTAGAGAGAGAGGGACTTAAAATCTTGATGACCAATGGGAGACGAGATAATTAGCTGGGTTTGTAAGAGCCACAAAAGCCGGACTGTCTGTCTGTCTGTCTGGCCGTCAATCATAATAGACAAAGGTTTCAAATGAGCAATGTATTCTGATTTCTACAACAAGTCTGTGTATGTAAGTGTGTTTTTTGTGTTATGGAACTGTTTTGAGAGGGTTGAGTCTTGGACCCAGAAGAAACCCATCGCTAACCCCATTCTGCTGTTTGTATTTACAAACACATGTATCACATTGTAGTAATTATAAGCATGTATTATTTTGTGGCTAGAAAGAAATTGTGTTTCTGGGCAATGTCAGTGTATCCACTGAAAAACCCTGCTCCGAAAGGTGCTTCGAAATAAAAGCCTTTCGCTTGATGGAATGTATTGTACCTTGCTTCCTGCAGTGTTGTCAATTACCAAACCAAGAATGGTGCCACGCCCTTATACCTGGCCTGTCAGGAGGGCCACCTGGAGGCCGTCCAATACCTGGTGAAGGATTGTGGGGCGGAGCCAAGCATCCGAGCCAATGACGGCATGACTCCGCTGCATGCCGCCGCCCAGATGGGCCACAACACCGTCATCGTGTGGCTGGTATCTTGGAAACTCAGAGATCTGTAGTTCACGTTCGGATCTTCACTTCACATACTGAAAGAGATCTGGAGTTCACAACATGAAAGAGATTTGTGGTTCATCAGAGATCTCTGGTTCAAATCACATCAGACAACTATAGTTCACATCTGGAAAGAGAACTGTTATCAGAGATCTGAAGTTGGCATCAGAGATCTGTAATTCACACCCCGAACTGAAGTTCCCATCACATCACAGGTCATTAGTTTACCTCCCAGACTGTAGTTCACATCACATCAGAGTACTGTAGGTCAGAGACTCACACTTTGGAACAGCTCAAAGTGTAGTGCACACACACACGTACCAATACACACACACACACACACACACACACACACACACACACACACACACACACACACACACACACACACACACACACACACACACACACACACACACACACACACACACACACACACACACACACACACACACACACACAGACTTAAGCTATATTTAGACAATATATGATGCAATTTATAAAAATAACATTATTTTTTTAAATCAACGTTGAACATTTTCTAACGTGTTCCGTGTCTCTGTACCCCCCAGGTGAGCTTCACGGAGGTGGGTCTGTCGGACCGCGACGGGGACGGGGCCACGGCCATGCACTTTGCGGCCAGCAGGGGCCACGCTAAGGTGCTGAGCTGGCTGCTGCTGCACGGGGGGGAGACCGTCACGGACAGCTGGGGAGGAACACCGCTCCACGACGCCGCGGAGAACGGAGAGCTGGAGGTCAGAGAGAGAGAGAGAGAGAGAGAGAGAGAGAGAGAGAGAGAGAGAGAGAGAGAGGGAGAGAGAGAGAGAGAGAGAACGAGAGAGAGAGAGAGAGAGAGAGAGAGAGAGAGAGAGAGAGAGAGAGAGAGAGAGAGAGAGAGAGACAGAGAGAGAGAGAGAGAGAGAGAGAGAGAGAGAGAGAGAGAGAGACTGTGTGTGGATGTGCGTGTGTGAATGGGGTTCTGTTTTTGTAAGTGAGAGAGGGAGGGAGCGAAATCGGGAGAGAGAGAGAGAGAGAGAGAGAGAGAGAGAGAGAGAGAGAGAGAGAGAGAGAGAGAGAGAAACAGAGAGAGAGAATGTATCTGTGTGTTCCTGCTGACTACCATTTGCTGTGTAGCATCAACCCGATCACGTTTGTGGCATTCAGGTGCAGCACTTTGGAATGACCACCTTGTGGGCATATGCCTACAAGGGTTCTTTGCATGGTGATTCAGAGCTGTCATGTGGAGGTTTGCATGCTGCTCCACGCAAATTTGACTGCGGGCCTGATGCTGCTGCGGTCACTGAGGTCAACACTAAGCTATGAGGCGCAAACGGGAAACAAATATAGTCGTAGGCGTTCTTTACATTTCCCATTAGAACGGATGTTCACTGCGAGATAAGACACACATGTATTGATAGCTCACCCTAGGGCTGTACGGTATGTACTAAAATGTATATCACGGTATGATTTGAGGCATAGACGTAACGGTATTATATCACGATATGTTAATTGTATCTCCTTATTTCGATATAAATGCTGCTGAAGGGGTGTCATACTGGTTAGTCAGCGAAACTGCATGAAATGAATGCTAAATATTTTCTCAAGTTACTTCTTTCTCTGAAAAACACTAATGTTTAATAATATGGATTTCTTTCTCGACTTGCTCGCGGACCTTGCCCTATAGTTTTGGCATCTGAAGTGTGTGCGGGCCGGTAACGCGTACCTGGGATCGAGTGTTTTGACTATCTCTTTAAAGCCCTTTCTATCAACATTTTGAAAGGGAACCATGTCCTTACACAGATAAACAGTGACTCGATTGTTATCATGTTCCACCTCTGGCTTTTTTGGTCGTGAGGACTGGCTTTGGATAATGCCTGCGGAATCAATGTCTGATATGCAGAGACAGCTTCACGCTACCAGCGTCTGTCTCGTACGGTGTGGAAGGAGAGCTCGTGAAGGGACTACTGCGCAAGCACGTAGGCGTCATCAAGCGCCCCTGCCTGCTTGCGCTATAGCATACTGCCTTCGTGTCGCTGTCAAATCTGTCCCTGGGAAAAGGAACGTTGCGCCGAATTGAAAAAGGAACTACGTTTCGTCACCATATTTTCAGTAGTTGCACGTAACTTTACTTTTTAGAGCTGTCAAGCGATTAAAATATTTAATCGTGATTAATCGCATTAATGTCATAGTTAACTCACGATTAATCGCAAATTATTTTTCTATGCTAAATATCCCTTGATTTTTTTGTCCCATAATTCTTCTCATTTTAATTCTCTTATCAACATGATGAATTGCATCGGCTTGCCTTG